>NC_057799.1:425400600-425411847 GCF_018294505.1 Triticum aestivum | reverse complement strand
TAGAGTATATTGGCTTGGCATATTTATATGTATTTTGTGGGAATATATTTGTAATCGGACTACCATAACCATATTCATTCTGAGTAATATCTGTCCGCTGTCAACAAGTCTTCCGTATATAAACAAAAAATGACCTCTGTCAACAAGTCTTCAGTAGCAAGACCCGATCGACGTTGACTAGTCGTGTTCTAAAGATATAACCACTGAAATCTTCAAGCTTATATTTCAATGTTCTGCCAGGCACACATCGACTATTCTAGGTTTGACAGAGTCCAACAAGGAGGGGCACCGTGAAATCCTTTGCCGGTAGGGTTGCGCCCATACGACATATCACTGACTTTCTTGCCTAGTTCTCACACTTAATATGGTTTTGCTTAGGCAGTTAATTAGCACTGAGCACTGATAGACGCAACAACCGATCTCGGCCCGTTCTATCTACGTACGTGCATCCGCAGAGCCGCGGCTTCGCAGAAGGGAAGCGCACCGTGGCCAACAGGCAATTGCAATTGATGGCTCGCTCACGCTCAGACATATCATCGGAGTCATTTTCTAATGTATTCTGGCCATGACCGGAAAAATCAACCGGGAGAGCTCGTGCTCAGGACGCGTTTACTTACTTTTGGATCCTTGTTGTTCACTAACCGGGAGCTTATCTGCTGCCGCTGCTGGGAATGTTCTTACAACAAAGCTGGTGGCTCATATTAGTCTTCAGTCTTCACTAGTACCAGGTCCACTATCCCCCTCACCCCGACCCCACGTAACTGCCCTGTACTATATAAACAACAGCAGTGGCCATTGCTGTGCTCTCCACAGACATCATAAGACGCCTCGATCGAACACGAACCTTTCCAAAGATTCTCCTTGATCGGCATCTAAACAACAAACCAGCGGCACCCAATGAAGGTAAAGAGCTGCTTCAGTTTCTGCCTGGTTTTGAGCACTTACTAGCTCTTGAGCTGAACCTTCTTGTTGTTGTTGCAGCAAAAGATTGTGATCAAGGTGAGCATGTCATGCGACAAGAGCCGGTCGAAAGCCATGACGATGGTCGCCAAAGCGAACGGTATGCATGCATGCGCTAATTCTTCACGTACACGTATGTTTACCCTTGATATTTTATGGGTCAGCGATGCTAACATGGGCCGCAAGCGTTCTCTCTTCTCTGGGTGCAGGGGTGAGCTCGGTGGGGATAACCGGCGACAGCAAGGACATGCTGGAGGTGGTCGGCAACGGCGTCGACCCGGTGTGCCTCGTCGGCTGCCTCCGCAAGAAGTACCACGACGTTCACCTCGTCAAGGTGGAGGAGGTGAAGGACGACAAGAAGAAGGATGAGAAGAAGGAGGACCCGCCGCCGTACTGGTACCACCACCCATATGGGCCATACCCGCCTCACATGGTCGTGTGCGACGAGCCCACCACCCCCTGCGCCATCATGTAATTGCCAAATAGCCAGATGCCCAGTTCGCCATTTGGAGAGGCCGCAAGTTTATCCACCATTTCGGGCTATTGGCAAATTGGAAGAAATAAAGAAACGTATACCCCAGATCTGAATTCCTTGCCCCCTTCGCGATGTTCGTACTACGTGCTGCCTCTGTGATCTGGGCTTCCGAATGTGCCAAGCCAATCTGTAATGACCTGGTCACTACTCACTAGAATGGTTTGCGTCTGAAGACGTTGGAGTCAAACAGCGTGCATGTAACAGTCAATGCGTCAACTGCAAGAAAAATGTAAAACGTCACACCACTATGCCCTCGGCGCCAGGTCGTTGCGTCTGGTGTGGTCTCCCACTCTAGCATTTTCGATCTTTTCTCTAGAGAAATTTCATAAAATTATAGCATCTACAGCCAGACCTGACAAATCCGGCTCCTCAAACGTCCGCGGACGCGACCGGCACTAACCGATCACACCTCATACTTGGTGCTGTGCATCCGAGTCTCTCATATTTCATCCCCTAAATCCATACTTGTGCTATGCGCATGCGCCCGTGTGGGAAGGGTTTTTTTTTTTGACCAGTTACTGACCGGACCGTCCGCCCGGGCGTTTGAGGGGGGTTTGGGGAGCCTGGCTATATATGCTCTTAGAGTAAGTCTAACATACGTGTCATATTCATATCCTCCTATATCATTTCGGAGGTGTTTGTAATTTTTTGAAAGCTATGGAGGCCGTGTGCAAACTTAAAGTCGTCATAATCCGAGCTCTATATTTTGCGGACTCGCCTATCTATATTTATGTTCTTTTCCAAATAAAGAAATTGTACAATACTTTTTCACATTGGCTTTTCAATTTCCACCAGCGAAACTTGCTCTCAACATCACATAATAACCAAAATTGAAATAACCTAAAACATAAACAGAAATTGAACAACATTTTTACTTCAGCCTACTCTTCCATTTGAAAGTGACCTCACGGGCAGGGGATATTTCAGCTCTTTCCACTTCTGCGGTCAGACGGTCATTGAACAACTATGCATCTTTGATGCAGGAGAATGCCATAGCTTTGTAGCCCTCTTGTGATCGCGGCATCCATTTCTACCATTGTGGCTGTCGTCACACAACTTTTTTAGACAAAGGGTGAATTTTATTATTCAAAATAAAGCATCAAATAAATACAATCAAAATGAGTACACACCGATTCTAAAAAAAATGAGTACACACTGGCATCTGCATAGTTAGGATGCACACAACCAACACACGCTCAGGAGTGACCTTTGGACGGAAAATTACAGGTTGGCACGTATGGCTTTGCTTCCATAGGACAATGAACTTGTTCTAGGTGGCTCAAAATAAAACGAGAGCACACGCTTTCTGGAATAAAGTACGTGAAGAAGAGTATTACCGTGGAATGGGGCGGTCGGCATGGTCAAAAGTAACTGACTAAGACTAATGCGGTTATGTTCAGTCAAAACATCTGAATAAGGTTCTCTAAAAAAACATCTGAATAAGGACAGTGCCATGGAAAAATAAGCATTTTTACTGACGAAAACAACACGCATGAGCTTTGGTAATTTACTACATAAAGAGAGAGAGAAAAGAGCAGAACAGAAACTTGAAACAACCACCACTCTACGAGTTCATCGGAAGGTTGGACACGCAAGGAAAACAAACAGTGGTGATAGCCACGACATTCTGCGGTGATTTCATAAAAGTTGAGTCTTCTCTAAAAAGAGGTTGATTTTGTGCTGGACAATGTTTTCAGTCTTCACAGTGGTGTTGTTTTCTTTGGTGGGGTAAACGAGTGCTCAAAGTGGCGCCCAAAAGTCCAGACCAATAAAAATTATTACAAGCGGAGATTGTTGATGTCAGATTGTCCCGATATACACAATTCCCAATTATTAAACAAAAAGGATGGTTACCCACTTCGGGGATACCTTAGGGAGCACGGCGGTCAGACAGTGTATCAGGGAAACCATGCGCATAAGGGATGTACAAATGGCTCGTTTTCCCCTAGAAACTTTTGACAGAAAGTGCACTAAGACAATGTATCAGGGAAACCATGTGCCTTTTGTGGCAGCCAAATCACCATCATATCTACAGAGATATGATTAGGCAATCACGAGCTCTGAGTCCAGTTATTTAATAAGCAGAGGAAGAAGTGACGTACGATTCATAACGTCATACATGGAACTCAAAGGTGTAGAGAGCTTTCTCAAGGAACGGGTTTACACCGAGGTTGTCATGTTCATACTACCTTTGAAGCAACAACGTAGAAGTGCTTAGAGCACTAAGCAAGAGATTGGACAGTTTGGTGCTGTCCACGGCCTCCCGGGAATTACCTTGCAGGACGGTAATAGTGCGTCTTGTGGTGTCTCAGAAATAACCATCAGTTGCATATACAATTTGCGTTAGTTTATCTATATATATTTCTTTTCTTTGCGAGCGTTAGTTTATCTCTTAATCCACCTTTTTTTAGTTTGGAAAAACGGAACACGCTAACCCATCAATTGAAAATCAGTTACCTCGTGCTCAAACACGACCAGTCGTTTGCTCTAGTTTCACATCTACGTCAGAAAGAGAACCGCATCTTCACAGTATAACTGTCAAAAAATGTGGGTGTAGCCTTTATTATTCTCTTATCCGTCTTTCTAATTCATGCACTGTACATATTTACCATCATACTTGTACTGCAAACAAAGCAAGACTGTCAGGATAGTATACTAGTCAGTCAATCAGGCAACTAAACTAACCTTCAGAAAAGAGAAACAGACGAACATGTCAAGAGAAACACGGAGATGCAGCACGGATTTAAATAACAGACGCCAAAGAATCAACGTCAGAGATGAAACGCGGTTTCCGAAGGCGCAGCAAGCAAGGCAGCCTCGCGGAGTCAAGTCTTGATCCATGCCGCACCAACCATTGATAGACGGAAGCCGCGGTTGTGTGGTTGGGGATTAATTAAGTCGGACAGGCTCCAGAGTCTTCTCAAGGCAGAGTACGTCAAGTACACTCCCCGCCGGGCATGCGGGCCGTGCTTGCGCTGTAGTATAAGTAGGAGGGTCAGAGACAGACTCTGAATCATTCATCATTACCCACCATTCTCCCGGTCTCCATTCAGAACCTAGACTACTGCCTCAGCCTCCAGTTCTGCACTTCTCGCCTGAAATCTTCTGTCCGCGAGCTCGCACTGCCCACCGGTCTCTCGCTCTCATCTGTAGCAGAGGGGCAACATGAAGGTGACTACACTTTTCTGAATTTCTGCTACTGATACCCGTTGCTCTCCTCTCCTGAATGTTACTGACACAAGTATGCTCTGCTTCTTTTCTTTCAGCAAAAGATGGTGATCAGGGTGCACATGACGTGCGACAAATGCCGGTCCAAGGCAATGGGCTTGGTTGCCTCCATATACGGTGAGCTGTGGTTTACTTCGCCGGATTGTATGTCATATCAGTCAAGCCTTCGAACTAACTGAAACTTGATGGTGCAGGAGTGGAGCGTGTGGAGATACAAGGCGACGACAGGGACCGGCTGGCGGTGGTCGGCGACGGGGTGGACGCCGCCAACCTCACGGCCTGCCTTCGGAAGAAGGTGGGGAACGCGGACCTCCTCACAGTGGAGGCGGTCGTTCCCGAGAAGAAGCCGGCACCGGCATCGGAGACCACCGAGGCTCCGTGGTATCCCGGCTACTACTCCTGGCCGGCAGGGGCCTACTCCCACTGCTATCCGTACACGTACACCATGTAGTAATCTCTTGTGTGTCTGCGGTATTTATCGAAGATTGATCCATGTAATGATTCCCAGGGAAATGAATTGACTCATGCACTACCGATCTTCTTCATTTCTGGGGGAAAAAAGGATCCTCCTTGATTTCAATAACGAAACCATTGGATAATTAATCATATAAAGTCTTGACAGAAAAATAAACTAGGGACACACTACATCTGCTTTACAGCCTGCTACGATGAACATAGTTTAGAACGGACTATCAACATGGGCACACAAAGATAACAGCGACGACAAAAGCAGAAGCAAGCTCCCATGTCTTCCTCAGCTAATGCGTCTTCCTGTAGGTCCATCACCCATGCATTAAGGCCCTGTTCGGTACCACTCCGCTCAACAACTCTGGGAGCGTAGTTGGCGGAGCTGCAGTGTAAAACGGAGGAGTTGCAGTTTCCCCGCTCCGCAGATTCCGGGAGCGGGTGATTACCGAACATGGTCTAACTGTACGAAACATCTCTCCTGAATAAACATAGCACGGACTACTGTGGTTAATTTCACGATCAATACATCTGAATAAGGATAGTGCCATAAGAAAACTATAAGCGTTGTTTGCTGAAAAAACAAGCACGCATGAGCATTAGTAATTCACTACATAAAGAGGGGGAAAAACAGAACACAAACTTATGCAACCACTACCACTCTACCAGGGTCCAAGGAAAGCTGGACACGCAAGGAAAAGAAACAGATGATAGCCACAAAATTCTGCAGTGACTTCATAGAAGTCGATTCTGCGCTAAAAAGAAGTTGATTCTGTGCTGGACAATGTTCTTCAGTCTTCACGGTGGCGTTGTTTTCTTTGGGTTGATGTCAGATTGTCCCGATCTCCACAATTCCCGATTATAAATATAAAATGGGATGGTTACCTACTTTGGGGATAACCTTAGGGAGCACCGCACCAAGACTAAATCTGAGACTGTTTTTCCTTATACAGTACTTACATAAGAAGAAAAGGTCGTTAGTGACTTAAGCTACTTATTTTGAACATCAGTTCTTGGTACTACGAGGAATCCTTGTGCTCTATTATAGCCTTCAGCTCCGAGAGTCGCAAAAGCTATCCCATTTCGTTTTCGCCTAGAAGCTTTTGACAGAGAAAGTGCACCCTACCCACATTTCGTGCTCGTTCTGTTATTTCATAGTAGCAGAGTCGTGTAGTCAGTAGTCACTAAACAAAGTTGAAACTTGAAAGGCTTCAACGCCGGCAACACATACGTCAAACCACCATCGTATCTGCCGAGAGATCATAAGACAATCAAAAGCTCCGAGGCAAGTTATGTAATAGAAAAACGTGCTTAGTAGAGCACTAATGGACGCACCATTGTCCATTGATAATGTCATATATGGAGCTCAAAGGTGTAGAGAGCTTTCTGAAGGAGCGGGTTTACACCGAGGTTGTTATGTTCATACCGTGCCGCCTCTGAAGCAAAAAATTTAAGGTCAAACGGAAGTGCTTAGAGCACTAAGCAAGAGTTTAGTGATGTCCACAGTTTCCCGGGAATTACCTTGCAGCACGGTAATAGTACGTCCTATCCTATGGCGTCTCAAAAGCAAACTAGTACGTAGTTGCATACGTTGCGTTAGGTTATCTCTTAATTCTCCTGTTTTTGCTGGAGACCGTAATACATACTACATAATAACTCTTTGAAATCCTAACAAATATGGATTGTTTAAGCAACTCAAACTTGATGAAAACTCGTTGAAATCCCATACTCGCACATAACCAGTGTTGGCCCCATTAGCGGAGGCAGATTTTTCTTTTAGTTATATATATTCTAGTCCCGAGACATGAGCCAAATCATCATCATATCTACCGAGAGATCATTAGGCAATCAAGAGCTCCGAGTCAGGTTATTTAATTTAATAATAATAGAAAGTGCTTAGTCGAGCACTAATTGAGGTACTAAATGACGTACGTTTCAGTACGTCGTATATGGAGCTCCAAGGTGTAGAGAGCTTTCTGAATCAACGGGTTTACACCGAGGTTGCCATGCTCATATTGTTGGAGACAAGAGTTTTGGCAATGCTTCACGATGTATTGATCGGTGCATAGCGCACATATATATGGAGTACAAGGTGGGCCATGATGACCCACAAGTATAGGGGATCTATCGTAGTTCTTTCGATAAGTAAGAGTGTCGAACCCAACAAGGAGCAGAAGGAAATGATAAGCGGTTTTCAGCAAGGTATTCTCTGCAAATACTGAAATAATAGGTAACAGATAGTTTTGTGATAGGATAATTGGTAATGAGCAACAAGTAACAAAAGTAAATAAAGTGCAACAAGGTGGCCCAATCCTTTTTGTAGCAAAGGACAAGTCTGGACAACTCTTATATAAGGAAAATCGCTCCCGAGGACACATGAGAATTATCGTCAAGCTAGTTTTCATCACGTTCATATGATTCGCGTTCGGTACTTTGATAATTTGATATGTGGGTGGACCGGTGCTTGGGTGCTGTCCATACTTGGACAATCATCCCTTTTATGATTAATCCCTATTGCAAGCATCCGCAACTACAAAATAAGTATTAAGGTAAATCTAACCATAGTATGAAACATATGGATCCAAATCAGCCACTTACGAAGCAACGCATAAACTAGGGTTTAAGCTTCTGTCACTTTAGCAACCCATCATCTACTTATTACTTCCCAATGCCTTCCTCTAGGCCCAAACAATGGTGAAGTGTCATGTAGTTGATGTTCACATAACACCACTAGAGGATAGACAACATACATCTCATCAAAATATCAAACGAATACCAAATTCACATGACTACTAATAGCAAGACTTCTCACATGTCCTCAGGAACAAACATAACTACTCACAAAGCATATTCATGTTCATAATCAGAGGAGTATTAATATGCATATAGGATCTGAACATATGATCTTCCACCAAATAAACCAACTAGCATCAACTACAAAGGAGTAATCAACACTACTAGCAACCTACAGGTACCAATTCCAGACTTAGAGACAACAATTGGATACAAGAGATAAACTAGGGTTTGAGAGGAGATGATGCTGGTGAAGATGTTGATGGAGATTGCCCTCTCCCGATGAGAGGAGCGTTGGTGATGACGATGGCGATGATTTCCCCCTCCCGGAGGGAAGTGTCACCGGCAGAACAGTTCTGCCGGAGCCCTAGATTGGTTCCACTAAGGTTCCGCCTCGTGGCGGCGGAGTCTCGTCCCGAAAGCTTGCTTCTGATTTTTCTTCGGACGAAACACTTCATATAGCAGAAGATGGGCACCGGAGGGCCAACAGGGGGCCCACGAGGCAGGGGCGCGCCCAGGGGGGTAGGGCGCGCCCCCCACCCTCGTGGCCAGGGTGTGGGCTGTGACGCCCCCGATTCAATCGTACACTAATCATGCACGCAAATGTGTACGATCAAGATCAGGGACTCACGGGAAGATATCACAACACAACTCTAAAAAATAAAATAAGTCATACAAGTATCATAATACAAGCCAGGGGCCTCGAGGGCTCGAATACAAGTGCTCGATCATAGACGAGTCAGCGGAAGCAACAATATCTGAGAACAGAAATAAGTTAAACAAGTTTGCCTTAAGAAGGCTAGCACAAACTGGGATACAGATCGAAAGAGGCGCATGCCTCCTGCCTGGGATCCTCCTAAACTACTCCTGGTCGTCGTCAGCAGCCTGCACGTAGTAGTAGACACCTTCAGTGTAGAAGGAGTGGTCGTCGACGGTGGCGTCTGGCTCCTGGGCTCCAACATCTGGTTGCGACAACCAGGTAGAAGGGAAAGGGGGAAAGAGGGAGAAAAGCAACCGTGAGTACTCATCCAAAGTACTCGCAAGCAAGGATCTACACTACATATGCATGGGTATATGTGTAATGGGCCATATCGGTGGACTGAACTGCAAAATGCCAGAATAAGAGGGGGGATAGCTAGTCCTGTCGAAGACTACGCTTCTGGCAGCCTCCATCTTGCAGCATGTAGAAGAGAGTAGATTGAAGTTCACCAAGTAGCATCGCATAGCATAATCCTACCCGGCGATCCCCTCCTCGTCGCCCTGTTAGAGAGCGATCACCGGCTTATATCTGGTGCTTGGAAGGGTGTGTTTTATTAAGTATCCAGTTCTAGTTGTCATAAGGTCAAGGTAAAACTCCGGGTCGTCCTTTTACCGAGGGACACGGCTATTCGAATAGATAAACTTCCCTGCAGGGGTGCACCACATAACCCAACACGGTCGATCCCATTTGGCCGGACACACTTTCCTGGGTCATGCCCGGCCTCGGAAGATCAACACGTCGCAGCCCCACCTAGGTGCAACAGAGAGGTCAGCACGCCGGTCTAAATCCTATGGCGCAGGGGTCTGGGCCCATCGCCCATTGCACACCTACACGTTGTGTGGGCGGCCGGAAGCAGAACTAGCCCCCTTAATACAAGAGCAGGCTTACGTTCCAATCCGGCGCGCGCCGCTCAGTCGCTGACGTCACGAAGGCTTCGGCTGATACCACGACGCCGAGTGCCTATATCTTTCCCGCGTAGTTGGTTAGTGCGTATAGACCAAATGGCCAGACTCAGATCAAATACCAAGAACTCGTTAAGCGTGTTATTTTGAAGTAACCGCGGACGCCGACCAGGGCCAGGCCCACCTCTCCCCTAGGTGGTCTCAACCTGCCCTATCGCTCCGCCTCAAAGTAACAGTCGGGCGCCGTCGGGAACCCAGGCCCACCTCTACCGGGATGGAGCCACCTGCCCCTTCAGCCCCCATCTTCGAACAGTATCATAAGTAATGTAACAGTATAAAGTATATAGCATATGCCCGTGATCACCTCCCGAAGTGATCACGGCCAAGTAGTATAGCATGGCAGACGGACAAGAGTGTATGGCCACTGATGGAACACTAGCATCCTATACTAAGCATTTAGGATTGCAGGTAAGGGTAACAACTGTAGCAACAATGACAGGCTATGCAGCAGAATAGGATTAACCGAAAGCAGTAACATGCTACACTACTCTAATGCAAGCAGTAGAGAGAAGGACTAGGCAATATCTGGTGATCAAGGGGGAGCTTGCCTGGTTGCTCTGGCAAGTAGGGGTCGTCAACAACGTAGTCGATCGGGGCACAGCAGCGGCGTCAGTCTCGTAGTCTAACGGAGAGAAGAGGGGGGAAGAAACAATGAATACAATGCAAACAGATGCATAACAATGCATGACAAGACAACAAACAGTGCTAGGCGTGCCCTAACGCGGTAGGAGGCGATACCGGCGAAGGGGGGAAACATCCGGGAAAGTATCCCCGGTGTTTCGCGTTTCGGACAGGTGAACCAGAGGGGGAAAGTTGCGTGTTTGCTATGCTAGGGATGTGTGGCGGACGAACGGGCTGCATATCCGGATTCGTCTCGTCGTTCTGAGCAACTTTCATGTACAAAGTTTTTCCATCCGAGCTACGGTTCATTTTATATTAATTTAAAAAGGATTTTATCTTTTTCTAGAATTAACAGAATTAATTTAATTAGAAAAATGTAATTATGACGTCAGGATGATGTCAGCATGACGTCAGCAGTCAACGTTGACCGTTGACCTGGTCAACCTGACAGGTGGGTCCCACCTGTTAGGGACTGCTTAGCTAATTAACAGTAGTTAATTAGGTTAACTAGTTATTAGGTTAATTAATCTTAATTAGTTAATTTAAATAGAATTAATTAAGTTAATTAATTAATTGATATTTTATTTATTTATTATTATTTTTAATTTATTTTTTTATTTAAAACGTTCTGGGCATGGGCCCCACATGTCAAAGGCCCATAGGCCTAGCGGGTCGGGCGTGCAGGCGACGGGCGCCAGCTCGAATGGGCGCATGCCCAGGGGCGGGCAAATCCGGCGTGGCGCCGGAGCAGGGGGAGGCCGGTGGCCACGGCGTCGGCCAGGGAAGGCGCTGGCCTGGCATGGGGAGTGGCACAGCAGCGCTAACCGGGCGGCGTGCGGCAGCGGGAGGCCGCGGCGGAGCGGGACAACGGGAGCAGGGGGCGCGGTCATGCGCGGGGCGCTGGCACTCGGCCAGGCCGCGGC
>NC_057799.1:425395750-425400200 GCF_018294505.1 Triticum aestivum | reverse complement strand
CGCGGCGCGGCTATGCGGCGAGGCGGGCGCATGCAGGGGAAGGTGGGGCGAGCGACGGGCATGCGCCAGCGTCAACGGGCGCTCGCGGGGCAAGGGTATGGCGAGCAGGGGGCAAGCGCGACCGGACGCTAGCGGGCGACGAGGAGCCGAGGCAGAATGCGGGCGGCGACAGCGAGCGAGCGGCGTGGGTGGCGACAGTAGGCGAGGCCAGCGAGGCCGGCGCGTGGGCGCGCGGGCGGCGGTACTGGCCGCGGTGACCGAACGAGGAAAGAGGAGGAGGGGAGGACGGGGCTCACCGAGCCCTATAGTTGAGCAAAGCTGGCTCGAGGAGGAGTCAGGGAGGTCCGGCGAGGCGGCATCGGCGACGGAGAGGACGGCGGGACAGCTCCGGCGATGTGGCTGGTGGTGCTCCGGCGGTCGACGGCGTCGTGGTGGTGGCGGCGTTGTCCAGGGGCGATGGGCGACGCGGGCGGCACGATGAGCAGGCCGATCCCGCAAGGGAGAGGCACGGAAGGTCCGGCGACGGCAGTGGTCACCGAGGCGCCGGCGAGGTGGCGCGCGGCATCGGCGTTGACGGGGTCGGGGGCGCGGTTTCCCCGATCCAGACGGGGGAGGGGAGCGAGGGGAGTGGGGGATCGAGGGGAGTGGTGGTAGCAGTTAGGGTTTCGGTCGGGTGTGGGGAAATAGGCCATATAGGCCAGGGGCAACGGGGTGGGCCGGCTGGCTGCCAGTTGGGCCGAGAGGCCCAGGGAGAGGGGGGTTTCGGCCTTTCTTTTATTATTATTTCTTCTTTTGTTTTATTTTCTTTATTTTATTCTGTTTTATCTTTGTTTCCTATTGTTTTAGTTTTTTGTAAAATATATACTTGGCATCTAATTTAGTATTTCAGTTTAGTCCACTGTCACAAAAAGTCTAGTCCCCAAATAATTTAGTTTGATATTTTATTAATTAGTAAAGGCATTTAAATAATTAGGTTTGCTACTATTTAAATTATTTTAGTGCAGTTAAGCATTTCATAAAAGTTTGGTTTCACCACCATAATCACCTATGCATTATCTGGCACAACCCAAACATTTCAGTTTTAAAGTTTGAAAATGTAACGCCCACGATGCGGCTATATCTCCCACGTGTCGAGGTACGACTTAGAGGCATAACCACATTGTAGGTATTGTCGCAAGAAGGGTCATCTTCACACAATCCCATGTAATGAACAATAATGGGATAACGAGAGTTGGCTTACAATCGCCACTTCACACAATACATAAATTAATGCATACATCATCCAAAATCCACACATAGACCGACTACAGTCAAATCCAAATGAAAATAAGATAACCCCAAATGCTAGATCCCCGATCGTCCCAACTGGGCTCCACTACTGATCATCAGGAAACGAAACATAGTAACGACCAAGTTCCTCGTTGAACTCCCACTTGAGCTCGGTTGCGTCAACTGCACTGGTATCGTCGGCACCTGCAACTGTTTTGGTAGAATCTGTGAGTCACGAGGACTCAGAAATCTCACACCCGCGAGATCAAGACTATTTAAGCTTATAGGAAGAATGGGGTAATGAGGTGGAGCTGCAGCAAGCACTAAGCATATGGTGGCTAACATACGCAAATAAGAGCGAGAAGAGAAGCAACACAACGGTCGCAAAGCTAGAAAAGATCAAGAAGTGATCCTGAAACTACTTACGTTCATACATAACCCAGACCGTGTTCACTTCCCGGACTCCGCCGAAAAGGGACCATCACGGCTACACACACGGTTGATATATTTTAATTAAGTCAAGTGTCAAGTTCTCTACAACCGGACATTAACAAATTCTCATCTGCCTCATAACCGCGGGCACGGCTTTCGAAAGATAATACCCTGCAGGGGTGTCCCAACTTAGCCCATTATAATCTCTCACGGTCAACGAAGGATAAACCTTCTCCCGGGAAGACCCGATCGGTCTCGGAATTCCGGTTTACAAGACATTTCGACAATGGTAAAACAAGACCAGCAAAGCCGCCCGAATGTGCCGACAAATCCCGATAGAAGCTGCACGTATCTCGTTCTCAGGGCACACCGGATTGTCTAAACTTCCGATAGGCGAGCCCAGAGTTGCTCCTGGTGGCCACCGGCGGCTAACAGGTTGGACCAACACTCAGAGGAGCACTGGCCCGGGGGTTTAAAATAAAGATGACCCCCGGGCTCGCGAAAATCCGAGGAAAGAAGGCTTAGGTGGCAAATGGTAAAACTAAGGTTGGGCCTTGCTGGAGGAGTTTTATTCAAGGCGAAATGTCAAGGGGGTCCCATAAATCACCCAACCGCGCAAGGAACGCAAACTCAAGGAACATAATACCCGTATGACGGAAACTAGTGCGGCAAGAGTGGAACAAAACACCAGGCATAAGGCCGAGCCTTCCACCCTTTACCAAATATATAGATGCATTAATTAAATAAGAGATATTGTGATATGCCAAAATATCCATGTTCCAAAATGGAACCAACTTCAACTTCACCTGCAACTAGCAACGCTATAAGAAGGGCTGAGCAAAAGCGGTAACTTAGCCAAATAACGGTTTGCTAGAAAAGGATGGTTAGAGGCTTGACATGGCAATATGGGAGGCATGGTATAGCAAATGGTAGGTAGCGCAACATGATGATAGAGCGAACAACTAGCAAAGCAAAGATAGAAGTGATTTCGAGGGTATGGTCATCTTGCCTGCAAGGTTCTCAGAGTTGTCGAAAGCTTGATCCTCATAAGCGTTCTCAACAGGTTCCTCGTTCACGAACTCGTCTCCCGGCTCTATCCACAGCAAGAACACAAGCAATGGAACCACAATCAATCACGGGAGATGCACAAGCAACATGATGCAATACATGCATGATATAAGAGATGTGATATGCGATGCATATGCGTGCTCCGGAAGAAAAAGGATGAACAAGGCATCAACTTGGCAAACCAAGTATGCCACTGGAAAGATGAGATGATTTCGGTCGAAATCGATATAAAGATCACCGGAAACGGATGCACGGTTTGCAAATGGCAAGCAAAACAAGGATGTCACGATTTTGCGATTAACAGCATGATAGCAACTAGAATACGTCAAGTAACTGTGCTACAACACCCCAACATAGCAACAAAGCATATGGCAGTGATCTACAAGAGATGCTTGACAAAATATGAACACTGAACTACGGCTAGATCACACAATAACAGGTTCAAACAAGCATGGAAAAAGTGCATAAGATATCAGCTTCACAGACAGTGAAAATACTGAACATGGCTGAAACAGCATCAGGTAGCAATGTTCGGAGCAAGAAAAACACATGCTACAGGAACTTATCATCGCAAAACAAGGCATGGCATGAATCTACTAAATGCATAGAACAAATGTCCCTTACTGATCATGAGCCAGAAAGGATCAGAAGATAAGATGGCACCCATGTAAACATAGCAAGTTTCGTTAACAGGTTTCAGACTTAGCAGAAAACAGAGCATGGCATTAACAGAATTATGAATGCATCTTTGTGAGCTCGACTCAGTCATCACAAAGCAATGCATGACAAAACAAGAATACCCACAGCAAGACGGCATGTTCATGAAGCTAACCATGGCAAGAGCAAGTTTATAGCATGTATGGATCAACTACAACAACCTTGACAAAATTGAATATCATGTTAACATTCTGCCAGGAACATTTTATAGCAAAAGTAGAGCAAGATTGAGACATGCTAGGGCACTCCATAATTGCAAAAAGGGGCATGGATGGATAGAGCATAACCATATGTACAAAACATCCTTACTGAACATACTCAAAAGAAGCATGGATCTCACTATAGACACATGGATACATGGCATCAAAATAACAGCAGTAAAAGACAGCAAAAACCAAGTCCCTGAAAACAGAAACATCACGAAGTCTAGTTTGCATGCTTGTGCTAGTCACCACATAGATCACAAAAATACATGGCATACACCTCTGTAAAGATGGCATGGCATAGATCAAAACACCTGTAGAGCTCATGCTCATACGATGCACACATCAAATGCAACAAAAATAACAAAACAGCAAGTTCTGATAAGTAACAGTAGTAAACATCATATAGCACTCTTTCATAAGAGATTTGGGCCTCAAGATGGACTCAAACAAGCATGGCACAATGGAACAAAGTGAAGAGCATCGCGTGGTGAACATTTTGATATATCACGCACGCAAAACGGAGCAGTATGGAATGAGATATGCCATGATGAACAAAGCAACATAAAGTGATATATTCGGGACTTAGCAGAAAAACAAGGGGGGGAGTCAACCTCGATCTAGGGTTTGTGGCATGCGAACCGAGGATGGCCGGGGCTCGCCGGAGTTGGAGCGCGCGACGGCCGAAGAGGAACTCGGGGAGGTCGCCGGGGTCGGGGAAGCCGGATCCGGCGAGGGGAGACCCGGCGGCGAGGGCGTCG